>NC_135374.1:14541933-14566933 GCF_049243985.1 Paroedura picta | reverse complement strand
GAGAGGAGAGGAGAGGAGAGGAGAGGAGAGGAGAGGAGAGGAGAGGAGAGGAGAGAGGTCCATAGTATTTCTATGTTGGTCTGGCCTCAACCAAATGCCTGGTGGGAGAATGCTATTTTACAGGCCCTGCAGAACTTTGACAGGCCCGGTTCTCCACTGCCAGCTCATTCTACAAAGTGGGAGTCATGGCCAAAAAGGCCCTGGCTCTGGTTGAGGCCAGATGAATCTCTCAAGCCAAGGATCACCACCAGGGGTAGTTGTTGAACAGAACATTCTTTGGGAGACATATTGGGAGGGGCAGTCCTTCAAGGAAGCATCACAGACATGTCAAAGGTATCGGGAAGAAGGCTTGCGATTCCCAGGAGTCAGTGTTGAACTAGGCTCTTGGAGATCTGTGTTCCAATCCTCCCTCTGCCATGGAAGCTTGCTCTGGGTCCTTGGGTCAGCCATACGCTTTCCACCTGAGCTGCCGTGGGGGGGGAGGGGGAAGGGGATAGAATACAAGAAAGGAGAACGGGGTCAACCACTTTGCATTCCCCTTGGGGAGAACTGTGTTAGTGGGGTCAGTGAAGTAAATCAATACATTCAGCCCCCATTGCCAACCCACGCTGGTCCCTGCCGCTTTAGTTTCAAGGTGTTCTGACTCTTTGGTTCTTTTCAAAGTCACTTCCCAGATTGCTCACCTGTCAGCCGTGAGCGGGTGGCACCTTTCAGGAGTCCTTCGTGGCACAGACTGCTTCTTTTCCTCCTCTTTTGCCGAGGCACTTTTTTTCCAGGTGTTCTCTAAATCATCTGGTTTTATTGCACAAAGAATATTTGAATACTTGCTGATAGCCCCTTGGGGGCATAGTGCATATGTTTTCCTTCAACTATGTCAGAAAGATTTTTCTTTCTTTGGGAAGGGGGAGAAATTGCTTTTCTTGGTTAAATGACTTCCCTTTAAGAAGGGACAGGTAGACCTGATTGAAGTGTGACACAGATGGGACATTGCAGCTTAGCTGTAGCCCTCTGCAGACGTGGTAAAAAGCAGGGGTCCACAATGCGGTATCCATGGGAACCACAGCACCCACACCACCTGTCTGGGTGTAGTGGTTAAGAGTGGTGGCCGCTAATCTGGAGAGCCAGGTTTCATTCCCTGCTCCTCCCCATTACTCCCTCAGCGGTTAGATGTTGTACCTCTTTCTTTCTTTCTTTCTTTCTTTCTTTCTTTCTTTCTTTCTTTCTTTCTTTCTTTCTTTCTTTCTTTCTCTCTCTCTCTTTCTTTCTCTCTCTCTCTCTTTCTCTCTCTCTCTCTCTCTCTCAGGGATTGAACTGGTGACCCTTTCTTTCTTTCTTTCTTTCTTTCTTTCTTTCTTTCTTTCTTTCTTTCTCTCTCTCTCTCTCTCTCTCTCTCTCTCTCTCTCTTTCTTTCTTTCTTTCTTTCTTTCTTTCTTTCTTTCTCTCTCTCTTTCTCTCTCTCTCTCTCTCTCTCCAGGGATTGAACTGGTGACCCTTTCTTTCTTTCTTTCTTTCTTTCTTTCTTTCTTTCTTTCTTTCTTTCTTTCTTTCTTTCTCTCTCTCTCTCTCTCTCTCTCTCTCTCTCTCTTTCTTTCTTTCTTTCTTTCTTTCTTTCTTTCTCTCTTTCTTTCTCTCTCTCTTTCTCTCTCTCTCTCTCTCTCTCCAGGGATTGAACTGGTGACCCTTTCTTTCTTTCTTTCTTTCTTTCTTTCTTTCTTTCTTTCTTTCTTTCTTTCTCTCTCTCTCTCTCTCTCTCTCTCTCTCTCTCTCTCTCTCTCTCTCTCCAGGGATTGAACTGGTGACCCTTTGCTTGAAGCTCAGGCACTCTACCACCCAGGGGGCAAGGAGGAGACAAAAAATCAAATCTCAGAAATCAGCCTGGAACTGGGAGAACTTTTGCCACTACAAGCCCGTCAATCAAGCAGAGCGGAGAGAGAGAGAGTTCCCAGGCCACTTTCTGCTACTTGCTGTAAGTCAATTGCATTGGCTGGTAAATATACGCCTTTGCAGCATGACAGAGGTTCACATCAGAGCCGGATTCCCCAAGATGGAATTTCTGTCGCACCGCAAGTCTGCTAAAGCAAGGACAAATATTAATGGAGAATGCAAATGAACAGGCAAATTGTTGACATCCTACAACAAACAGGAGAGAGAGAGAGAGAGAGAGAGAGAGAGAGAGAGAGAGAGAGAGAGAGAGAGAGGGAGGGAGGGAGGGAGGGAGGGAGGGAGAGGGAGAGAGAGGGAGGGAGAGGAAATCCTTGCCCGAGAGTCCAAAGCCGAGCTCAGTGCAAACCGAGGAACATGCCTCTAGACAGTCACGACAGCAGCTATATTTCATTTTAATTTATTTGAGAGAATGAGACCGGAGCCTGAAAAGAAATGGACAGCTGCGTTTTGCTTGTCAGACAACTCAATTGGAAGTATTTTGCTGTCCGCAGACGCCCAATCAGGGGCCCCGGCTCTACCTGATACTGTCCCTTCTTCCTTTCACGGAAGGTTGAACGAAGGGTGTGTGGTGGTGATGGGGGTGGGGGGTGGGGTTGCAGGGGGGGGAGAACAAGAAGATGCAGAGTGACAATGAGAGACTAAGGAAAGGCAAGGGCTTATGGGAAGCGTTCCGATTTTAAGCTCTCCCTCTGCCATCATGGATCAGCGGGGAGGATGGAGGGTGAGCGGAAAACAAACATAATGGTTTGTTTAGACCAGGGGTAGTCAAACTGCGGCCCTCCAGATGTCCATGGACTACAATTCCCAGGAGCCCCTGCCAGCGAATGCTGGCAGGGGCTCCTGGGAATTGTAGTCCATGGACATCTGGAGGGCCGCAGTTTGACTACCCCTGGTTTAGACGTTTGGGTTTTGAGCATCTGCAGTGGATTGCCTTCTACGGGGTCAGGCACTGAGTGGGTAGTCAGCTGTGCCAAAGGTCAGTGGGATGGAAAACGTAGGGTGCTTAAGGGCCCACATTTGCTGAGAGTCATCTTGTTCTTCTCCCACTATGCTGTACGCTGTTAGGTCAAGGGTAAGGGATCTTTCCCAGCTGATTGTCAAATGGAAGGCCTGTTGCTCAGAAAGCCACGTCACTCCCAGCGCTCCCAAAAGAGCCAAGCTGGTCCCTTTTGCATTTCTTTTTGTAAAGTGAAGCATTTCCATTAGACCAGAGATCTTTGTTGTTTCAGAGGAAATAAACCCCAACAATGATGTACTATCATACCTAGTTCCATCTCCAATGTGCCTCTGGAGCTGCCAAGCAGGGAAAAACTGATACGGTGATTTCTCTCTTTTGGATTTCGTGAGTTGCCCGCATCAGCAGTCTTGCTCTGCTTACCAGTCCTTTTTTTAAACAACATTTTTTACACCATTAATATGTGTGCACCATTTTAATGGCTTCGCTGGCTCTAACAACATTTTACACCATTGATACGTGTGGACCATTTTAATGGCTTCGCTGACACTTGTTTATCTTCCAAGGAGCTCAGAGCAATGTAATGTGGTCCTCCTGTCCTCATTGTGTCCTCACAACAACCCTCTGAGGTAGGCTAGGCCGAGAGAATGACTGGCCAAAGGTCACTCGTGCACCCAATGGCAGAGTGGAGATTGAACTGGCCGCTTTCTGGGTTGAATCTAGCACTCTATCTACAGCTCTCCAGCTATTAGAGCTGGACAGAATTAGTGTAGTGAGTTCCCTGCCACCCACACACCTCTCTTTGCCCAGAAAGAAAAGGAGGATGCACCTTTGTCTGCCAGCCAGGCTCCCCTACTGTGCTCAGAAAAACCTATTGCAGCTCTAGGTAATTTTGTGCCATCTCTGAATTACTGGCCTGGAAGACACAGCTCAGGGGAGCTCGCAAGCCTCTGCAGTCCTTGGGATTTACTGGCCAAGTTCAACAAACTCCCTGGCCTGGAGGGACTAAAGATTTAGCTCTGTCCCTTAATATGACCTGGCTCTTCCCACAAGTGGGATAACGGACTTTCAATGCACTTTAGAAGCAGATTTTCCTGTCCTGCAGAGGAAAATGCAGTTGCAAAAGGCAGATTGAAGGTGCATTATCCAACGTGTGCGGAATGAGTTTCAAAGGTCAGAAGGGATGCCTGAACAGCGTCCCAATGATGCACACACGTTTTTTCCTTGTTTGCGATGGTTGTCACGCTTGTTGTTGCTGAACACTCCCTGGAAACGTGTTTGATGTCTTCCAGCGGTCACCCACTATACATGTGGGTAACAAATGCGTGCTGACAAATCTTTTGGAGTTTAGCCTGCATATTCTCTGCAAAAGGAATCCACGGAAATGTCTGCAGGGCTAGAGTGACTCATCTGTTTAGCCTCTGTGCCGCTCTTCTCCTGCCTCCTGCTTTTAAAAAAGAATATAAAACTGGACAACTGGTGTGTTTTTTGGAAGAGCCTGAAGTGCAGGCCGAGGAGGATTGAGTTCTGCAAAATAGGCATCATCAGTTGGGCTGTGTGTGTGTGTGGGGGGGGGAGGGGAGCAGAGGGCTTAATTCAATCTTCTGCCTTCCTGCCAACTTCTGCCTTCTTGGACAGCCTACAGGGCTGCCGGCCTGCAGGCAGGAGCAAAAAACCAGGGAGGGGTGTACTCTGTATTTTGTCTTTGTATAGACCAGGGGTAGCCAAACTGTGGCTTTCCAGATGTCCCTGGTCTACAATTCCCATGAGCACATGCTGGCAAGGGCTCATGGGAATTGTAGTCCACTGGCATCAGGAGAGCTACACTTTGGCCACGCCTGGTATTTGAAGCATTATGAAGAATTCTTCCAGGACGTTGTAGTTGTGAAGTCCTTTGTTTGGGACACCACTCAGACATTGTTAGGGTAAGACCAACGAAAGTACTTTACAACGCAGTCTTTGCAGCTGGAATTGTATTTTACAACTGTTTATTTTGTTTACTGTAATAGTTTCTCGAGTCCACCGCAAAAGCAGGAATCCACTTTCCACCAACAAACCACACCAAAGGCAGCCAATCCAGCACTCCACCACATAGTAAAGGGCTACTTCATCTCTCTGGAACTGTACCAGCAGTCTGGGTGACAGGAAGGGGAGCGGAGGGGGGTGCGTTGACTGGTGTGGGACAGCTAGGTGGGGTTAGATTATTGTTTTGACTGTTTTATATGCTGCTTAAAGGTATCCCCTGTGCAAGCACCGGGTCATGTCTGACCCTTGGGGTGACGCCCTCTAGCGCTTTCATGGCAGACTCAATACGGGGTGGTTTGCCAGTGCCTTCCCCAGTCATTACCGTTTACCCCCCAGCAAGCTGGGTCCTCATTTTACCGACCTCGGAAAGATGGAAGGCTGAGTCAACCTTGAGCCGGCTGCTGGGATCGAACTCCCAGCCTCATGGGCAGACAGCTTCAGACAGCATGTCTGCTGCCTTACCACTCTGCGCCTTAAGAGGCTCATATATGCTGCTTATATGTTTTAAATATGGTGAGTGTGTCTGTTGTGAGCTGCCCCAAGCTGGCTGGTTGGGAGCAGTGGCCTATAAACATGAAAATCAAAGAAATGAATGAATGAATGAATGAATGAAGGAATGGATGGATGGATGGATGAATGAAGTCCTTCTGCCCTGATGCATTTGATTGCCTATGAGGAGAGAAATGGGTCCTCTGCTCTCTGTGTTGTCCCTAGGGCCTTGTGAGGGGCCTTCTTTTTTTTTTTTTTTTTTATAGAAAGTTTTTATTTTATTTTCCAGAATTGAAGAGTTGAAGACAGTAAGATACATGCAATCTACATTGTTAATACAGAAAAGGAGAGCTATACTCTTCATTTGATACACTTGGTTCCCCATTTTTAATCCCTTTTGTAAATAGTTCAGGTAAGGGCCCCATTGTTCTTGAAAGACCTCTTAGTGTCAGTTTGACTATCTTGGTAAGATCAGCTAGTTTATTCACCCAGTCTTCTGTCGAGGGTAGTTCTTACGTTTTCCATTTCTTGGCCAATTCTAGTTTTTCTGCCGTCGTCGCATAGAAGAAGAAACTCTGTATGTGGGTTAGGAAGCACTGTGGAAAAACATTTTGGTTCCCTGTTTCAATCTTAAAAACCCTCTTCTCTCCATTTAAGATTATAAACTGGCTACAATATTATGGACTTTTACCCAAAGCTTATAGACTTTTTATAGACTTTTTCACGTTTGCACCACATTTAAAAAGAGAAGTCTACCTTGTTACCATCATTTCAACATTTGTTTGCATAGTTTCTGATAGTTTTAACAATCATAAACAGTTTATACTTAACGTAGTCCTAGAGCCCTCCACATTTTCACTAGAAAAAGGGAAAAAGGAAAAAAAAAAGAATAAGCCTGCTTAATTGTACAGAAAGAAGAGAAACAAATATGTATAAGTATACATTGTTAATACCAGAAATAATAAAATGGAGTCTTCATTAATTAATAAAATAGATTTTTCGTTAGTTATATTTACACCTCCTCAGTTAAAAACCTTCTTTTAGTTATGCATTAAATTTAGGCTGAAATTCACTACAGAGATATGCTAGATAATTCAAATTCAGCTATCATAGGAAATCTAAAACCCCACACTATAATATAAGCCCATTCCATTAGGTGTCTCCTTTTAGTTATGCTTTGATTTTGAGCTAGTAGGCAGTGCGAAATTAGGTTTAATAATACAGATTCAGCTTACTTAAAAGATCTTAGACCCCAGATTAACTTCTTAACTAGTTATATTGCCTATATGGCTACATACAGGAGGTAAAAGAGGAAAGGAATTTCGACCACTGTGTTGCATTTCCATTCCCCAAGCTTCTTAAGGAGGTCTCATTTCGAGGCTTATTACGTCTTGTAGCTCCCGTTGACTAATGTTCTGTCCTATTGGTCTTTGGCTGGGAAAGTACAGTTGTAGTCTTTCCCTCGAAGTATACATCGATAAATCTTGAAGCAGTTGTACCTCCTGGACTCCAATATCAGTACAGATGTTTTTCCATGAAGCTCCTTTCAATCGATTGCTTTCACCGCCGATCCATATGTCTTTCTTGTGTATTGTTGCTTTGGAGTGGCTATATATCTTCTCAGGTAGGGTGTCCTTATCTGAGCTGCAAGACTCTGACATCCCCTTTTCCATCTCCATAATTTCAGATTCCTCTTCTGCTGGTAATTTTCCATCTTGTTTAAAGCTATCATCAGCCACTACCATTGGTTCATCATTCCTGTTAGAGACTTCTTCCTTAATGCCTTTAAACTCCATGAGCATATTTTTAAGTGAACCATTTAGAGATTCTTTCAGGTCTTGTGTTTGTTTATCTAGAAGGTATGCAAATTTTTTAAACGAAAACATGTTCCAGGTTTGGAATTTTGTTAATCAATTATGCATATGTTGTTTCCAAAATATATTTGCAATTTTGCAGATAGCCAGTAGAGGTCCTACAGAGTCCTAACGAAAGCAACAGTCTGTTTTGAATTAAAGGAATGTTTCTAGAGCTTAGTTCTCGCGAGATTCCACGGCTCTAATCTCTCTTATCTTCGAAGACCAAAAACAGATATAATAAGAGCTGTTACTTATTAGTTTGAGTTGATTTAAGTCCTTCTTCGCTTAGAAAAAAAAAATTAGCCTGCCTCATGATGAGGTGGCATCAAGCAGAGCCAGAAACGGGGGAAAAGTAAAGACGGAGAAGCGGAAAAGCACTTGCATCTCTGCGTTGATTAATGACTCAATATCTTGGAATTGGCTGCTTCACCCCCTCAGTGGTAATAAATCCTGTCACTCTGGCTTGTTTGGATTAGCGAGAGCAACTCTCCACGCCGAGAGTTCATTCCAGGGAAGAAGGTGCCGAGGGAAACCCCACTCACTGTTTGTAGGCTCGATCTGATGTCTGCCAGATGTTTTCACTCCGGAGTTGTGGTGAGTTGAAGGTCTTGCTGGGAGGTGTCCAATTATCTTGGAAGATTAAAATAAGCTTTGTAGATTGCAGAGTTGAAAAAAGAAGAAAAGGAAAAAAGATTTTAAGATGGCGGACGGTGCTTGCTGGACCCTGTGCACACTGAGCTTACGTTCCAGTGGGAGATTAATTTCCCTGCGGAACAGAGAGGCCCCAGAGATTCACAAGGAATTCCTGAGAAGATTTATGGTTGGGTTAGCGTACCAAAACCCGATTCTGTCAATCACAGCAGTGATTGACCCTCAGTGGAACAGGAGCTCGAAGTAATCGAGCTATCCAAGTGCCATGGCTCCGCCTCCTCCCTGTGAGGGGCCTTCTTGAGCATCCTCCCTCCAACGATCCCTCCGTTTACCCTCCTTTATGGTTTTCTACAGCAAGTAGGATTTTTCTATTTCCCCTGCTATGAGAGGTGGGTGGGTGAGAGGACGAGTGGAGGAGTCAGGCAGGAGGTACAGCAGCTGTGCCGTCTCATGCTGCCTTAGAGCATTCAAAGGTCGAGGCGGTGGGTTGCAATCTGGCAGCCCAGATAGTCTGCATTCGGCTCAAGTCACCTGAAACTGCCTTATACCGAGTCAGACCATTGAGGTTGACATAGAATCTTAGAGCTGGAACGGGCCATACAGGCCATCTAACCCACCCTCCTGCTCAATGCAGGATCAGCCTCAAGCATCCAGGAGAAGGATCTGTCCAGCTGCTGCTTGAAGACTGACAGGGAGGGGGAACTCACCACCTCCTTAGGCAGCCCATTCCACTGCTGAACTACTTTGAATTCTACCCCCAGCCCTTATATCTAGCCGATATCATTCTCCTTGCAGTTTAAACTCATTACTATGGGTCCTATCCACTGCTGCCAGCAGGAACCACCCCATCCCCTCCTCTAAGTGACAACCTTTCAAATAGATTCAAATGGGTAGCCGTGTTGGTCTGAAGTAGCACAATAAAAGTCCAGTAGCACCTTTGAGACCAACAAAGATTTACTCAAGGCATGAGCTTTTGAGTTCAAGCACTCTTCCTCAGACTTTCAAATACCTAAGGACCAAAATAATGTCCCCTCTAAACCTCTTCTTCTCCAGGCTGAACATTCTCAAGTCCCTCAGCTTCCCTCACAGGGCTTGGTCCCAGGGCCCCCAGGTCATCCTCATTGCTCTCTTCTGCACCCTCTCAATTTTGTCCACACCCTTTTCGAAGCGAAGGCTCCAGAGCTGCAGACAGGACTCCAGACGCGGTCTGACCAATGCAGTATACAGAGGGACTAGGACATCTTGCAATTTCGATGGGATGCCAAGTGGAGAATTGTCCACTGTGATGGGCAGTGGCTCTCCAGGTCTTAGAGAGAGAGAAGTACAGCTTTGAGTCCCTTGGAGCTTTGATTCTTCAAAGCATGCCCCCTGGAAATCTTGTTTGTTCTTGAAGGGCTACTGAACTTGAGTCTCCCTCTTGTGCTGCAGGTCTCCATGGCTACCAATGGGAAGACGAAACCCTACAAGGGAAGGCTGAGGGGCCTGGGAATGTTCAGTCTGGAGAAGAGGAGGATGAAGGGAGACACGTTTGCTCTAATGAGGCATTGGAAAGGATGTCGCTTACAGTAGGGCAGGGAGCCGTTCCTGTTGGTGGCAGAGAACAAACTCTCAAGGATGAGTTTAAATTATGAGTGGAAATATACCAGCTGGGTATTAGGAAATTTGTTACTAGCCCAAGTAGTTCAGCAGTGGAAGGGGCTGTCTAAAGTGGTGGGGAGCTGCCCCCACTGGTGATCTTCAAGCAGCAGCTGGACATATACTTACCTTGGATGTTTTAGGCAGATCCTGCATTGACCAGGGTGTTGGCCTTGATGGCCTCTCTGGCCCCTTACAACTCTATGATTCTGCGAGCCTTTGACTCTATGAAACTATCTTCAAGGTAGTGAGGTCTTTCAGATCCCCTGCTGCCCTATCCTCTCCATTGGGTTGAAACAGGGATCTTCTGACTGGACAGCAGACTCTCTGCTTCTTGAGCCAAGGCGCTTGCCCCCACCTAGATCGGCAAAGAAATCTGTCACTGCCACTGAGTCAAACACCAATGGGAGTGTCAGGATCACTCTGCCAGCCTCTCGCCATGGTCCTTTGCCAAGTATCAGTGCTGTATCAATAATGGGAGCTGTCACTATATTGTGATTTGTAAGTGTAAGGAGGTTGGGGCCTGAAGGCGTTGGGAAGGGGAGGGGCCCTGGGAAGGCATGTACACAACTATGCTTCTCCACCATAATCTACAGGATCATGCCACTTCTGGGGTTTCTCAAAGTCTGAAGAACGTGTTTCTCAATGGTAAAAATCTTGAGAAAGGCTGATCTATATAGATCCTGTCTTCTTTGCTTTCTTCGCCTAAGGGTAAAGGAACTGGTCTGGGGGAAAAATTGACTCCTTCAGTTAAAAGTGACCCGGAGCAGTTTTAACTCACCCAGTGATTATTTGCACAGCAGATCACCAAAGGTCTGTTTGAACGTGGCTGCATCAGAGAAGGTCATATTTTCTCACCGAGGAACCGCTCCTGAACAATTCTTCAATTTATTGGGCGGAAATAAGCTCTCCATCAGCATCAGGCACCAGTCCTCTTCTTCTCCCCTCCCTTCCCCGTATTTTTCCTTATTATTTCACCCCTCTTGCTTTTCCATCAGTGTTTTTCTCATTGTTGCAAGAAGAATAATTCAGGGTGAGCGATGAGTTCCCTCTCCGTTTCCCCTTCGACTGCATTTCGCCAAAACAATGAAGATCTTGGTTCGGATCGCGGTGTTTATCTCCATCTGTTTTGTTGATGGACTATCCAGGCAGAGTTTTCTGATGAGAGTAAATATTAAAAAAAAAATAAAAATAAAAATAAAATCTGATCTCAGGGGAATAAAACAGATTTCTGGAGATTCAGTGCTAAAAAGCAGCTCGCTAATTCTCCGGATCGTTAGCTCTAAACCAGAGGGCAATGCAGATATTGGGACCACCCTACACCTAAGAGTTTTTAAAGAAGGGATGCATAAAATGTAATTTACTCATTCGTTTGTTTACGTTCTTCTACCCCCACTTTCAATATTTTGCTCCACAGTATTCACATAATAAATTCAGAAATTGATCCAGTTCTCCCACAGCTCTTCCACAGAATGGGAGCGAGCTCTTCCACTGGATGGTTGGACAGTGGAGAAGTCTGAGAGCAGAAGGGTTGATATTCAGAAGAAGAAGAGCCATTTTTGTACACTGTTTTTTACTACCCAAAGGAGTATTACAATCGCCTTTCCTTCCTTCATGAGCTTCAATTTCTGACTATATTTGCTAAAACCAGGAATCAACCGCCAAGTTAAGAATAAACCAGGAACAAACCACCCAAATACAGGCAAATTTTACATTCTTGCAAACACACACACACGTGTATTCTGACGACAGTTCGGTATTTGTATGCATTTGGATAGCTTTTTCTGGTTGGCAGTCTTAGAAATTTCTCTCCTTAAGCTACAGGTTTGGCTACAAACTGCCCCTGGTCCCTGCATTTTGCTTCTTCCCACGAGGAAGACCCAGATGCACCATCTACAACTACGTCAGAATCGCTCCCCCACCCCTCCGGATTATTTTCTCCCTTCATTCCTTATTAATCATAACATTTTGTTTGCTTTTGTGACAAGTGCTGTAATATTGCATGGAGAGAAAATTAGTCATGTGTGGAGTTGGCTCAGCGGCTTAGTCCATGGAAATACCTCTGTAGGAAGAGCTGGTGGGGAGGAACGAAGGAGTTATTATTAGATCTTGAGGCTGAAGGAAGAAGAAAACGGCTTTTTAAATGGGCACCAATCGGGAGGTCCGGACAATTCCATGTGTGCCGTTCCTGTGATCTTCTGCAGGGTTGCCAACCTCCAGGTGGTGGCTGGATACCTCCTGGGATTACAGTTGGTCTTCACCTGACAGATCAGTTCACCTGGAGAAAATGGCTGTTTTGGAAGGTGGACACTATGCCATTCTCCCTTCCCTGAGGTCCTTCCCATGGTCAAACCACACCTTCTAAAGGCAACCCCCCAAAAAAAATCTTCAGGTAAATTAAACCCTGAACTGGCAACTCTCACAGTGGAAGAGGTTTTTTATACGACCTGCTGCCCAATCCTTTGAACTGGAGATGCTACAGATTGAGCCTGGGGCCTTCCGAATTCCAAGAAGACACTCGACTACAGAGCCATGACTCCTTCCACCTGAGGGACCGCCTACCACCCTATGCCCCCCGCAGGGCTCTGCGCTCTGCGAGTGAGAATCTCCTGGTCATTCCCGGCCCTAGGGAAGCATGCCTAGCCTCAACCCGGGCCAGGGCCTTTTCAGTCCTGGCCCCCACTTGGTGGAACAAGCTCCCGGGAGAGCTGTGGGCCCTGTGGGACATTTCAGCATCTACAGTTGGGGCTGGGGCTGCTGTGGCACATCAACTGCTCTCCCCTGGGCTTCTTCTTGAACATCGTTGACCTCCTTCTCCTCCACCCCCCCTTTTAAGAATGGGGGGTAGGAAGGGGATTTTATTATTGTGATGGTTTTAAGTCTTTTAATGGGAGTTTTAATGGGGTTTTAAGACATTGTAACCCGCCATGAGCCATTAGGAATGGCGGGAAATACATCGAAATAATAATAATGATGATGATGATGATGATGATGATGATGATGATGATGATGATGATGATGATGATGATGATGATGATGTGCCATGTCAATAAAGGATACAGCTGAGTGACCTCTCCGCTTTGCCACCATCTCCCAATGTGTCCCATGGCTCGTACCTTATTTAAAGATCGACTTACTTTCCGGTTATCAACGTAACCAGGGCCCAAATGCCACAGTACAACATTCTGCGAGACGGTAAATGTTTGTGGCTGGGAGTCAAGAAAGTCCTAGAACAGAGCTTGAAATAAATCACAAACAAGAACAGCACCGACTCTCTGCATGATAATGAGTCATCTCGTTCCCCTTCCAACACATTCGTTTAAAGATAAGAAAAAAAAAGAGGAGCTTAAAAAGCTATACATCCAAACCTCCAGAGATTAATTAACGCTTCTTGATAACTTTTCCGGAGAACACCTGTTGTTGCAGAGGTGAGCTTTTCTACATGCACTAGCTCGTAAGGGACAGTGGCTCGCCTGGCCCTTCTAAATCCCCGTTTCCCTTCCTCTGCGTTTTCACTTATAGGCATACCAGCATTGCTCTCCTGTAAGGATGCTGAAGTATCTTTCCTCTCTGGTGAGCGATCTCAAGCATTTGTTGTGATATTACTCTTGATGTCTGGTACAGAAAGAAAACTGGACCTGGAGACATTTGCCTTCCACTCCCAGCTCCACCGCTCAGGGCCAGCTGATGCGAATGATTGGCAGGAGACAAGACAGACAAAAGGAAATGTTTCTTTCCCAAGCTCCAAATTAACATGTGGAATGTGCTGCTTTAAGAGGTAGGGATGGTTTTTGCAATATCTATCGCCATTCCATAGATATAAAACACCAGCCGTGGGGGCGACGACTCACCGATGAAGGCAGCGGCAGCCAGGAGCAGGTGTGAGGTGCTGTGACCTCTGACCTGCTGACGTCTTTGTAATCCTGGAGATGATGGTGAAGATGATAGCAGGGCTGAGCAGCTCCCAACTGAGGACCAGCCCGTGCTTGAACTCCTGACCCAATGGTGACTCTTCGATGCTCTGCTGTCCTGTGACAGCTTCATCAACGGCTCCTGCAGCTGCAGTGATGACAACCCAAGTCCCAAGCCCCCGGAGCCCTGCTACCCACACAACACCCCACCTGCCCTGGAGCCCAGCCCCTCCCTCGTGGTCATTGGGGATTTGGTAACCCTACAAGAGATAGCCTTGCTGCCTGGGGGTCAATAGGGTACAAAAATAAAGGGGACAGCCCCCAATCCAGCAAATACTCAGATCGGCTGAGGCCTTGGTGAAATATTTATTTTAAGGAAAGAATCAGCCACTGGATCACAGTGACTCAAAGCAGGAGCGAGAAAAAAGGTGAAAGCAAGTGAGAGTTGGGCAGGGGTGAGGAGGCCCATCTCCGTTTCTTTCCCCCCCCTTCAGAGCGGGTCCTGAGGTGATAGAAAAGTCCTGAGGGGAGGGTCTCCTCAGGACTGAGTTCAGTGGCCCCTTAAGACTGACAATATTTTATTCAAGGTATAAGCTTTCATTTCACACCTGCTCCCCTTATCATTTCTTAATCTGGATTGAGCTGGATCAGACATGTTCGTATTGCTTGATCTGTTGCCGGTGTTTGATGTGGTTGACCACAAGTTGTTGGACCCCCACCTTACTGGAGTGGGGATCCGGGGAACAGCCTTTCAATGACTGTGCGCCTTTGGGGATTTTATTGGGTTTTATGTAATCCTATCAAGGAGATAGGTGGACTAAAAATGCAACTAATAAATAAAATAAACACTAAATTATTATTATTATTATTATTATTATTATTATTATTATTATTATTATTATTATTATTATTATTATTATTATTATTATTATTATTAAAAGATTCCAGGCATTCCTGTGGAAGGGCTCTGGTTCGGTGGAAGAGTCTCTGCTTTGCATGCAAAAGGTTCCCAGGTTCACTGACTGGCATCTCCGGCTGAAAGGTCCAGGGCAGGGTTAGTCAAACTGCGGCCCTCCAGATGTCCATGGACTACAATTCCCAGGAGCCCCTGCCAGCATTCGCTCAGCCTGAGAACTTGGAGAGCCTCTGCCAGTCTGAGAAGACAATACCCGCCTCGATCGACCAGTGATCTGATTCAGTATATGGCAGCTTCCTGTGTGTTCATGCACAGTATCTCTGGTTCCGGCAGAAAGAAATACAGAGGGCGGGATGTGAGCCAGCATCGTGCCTTTGCTTTTATGCATCTTTTCAGTCAAAACCAGTTTCTCCTCCTTGCTTGCCTTCCATTTCCTTGTTTCAGAAGAGCAAGGCCATCCTCAGAGTGGCCTTTCGGATGCTTGCAATGCTGCTGGGAAGCTGCAGGTAAAATGTCTTGGCGGCGTTGACTGAAAATGTTGCCAGGTCCTGGTCTTCCTTCTGGGGAGCTGACTTATTCACAGAGAATAGAAATTCAAGGGCAGACAGGCCCTTCCTGATTCCAGGCCCGTCAGAGTGACCAGTAAATTTCTCCTCAGGCAAGCAGACGTTTTGCCATCTTGAAACTGCTACCACCTGTTGTAAGAGAGCAGAGAAAATCGGGAAAAGTTTCTTGCTTTCAAAGTGTCAAAACGAGCCCCTAGGTGGATTGCTCGCTTTCGGTTCCTTCGTCGGTGACTGTTTCTGTGTCCTTTTTCTTGACATTCAAAGTCCAATAATTTCGACAAAATGAGTCTATAAACATACCAATCAAACAACATACAAGTTTTTTCTGTGACTCCTGGAACTCGTGGTCATAGCCTATAGAATGGTCCCCATGGAGACACAGTTTGTCAAAATGATTGGGTAACTGGATTTTGAAGAATGTGGGTTTGGATGGAAAGGTGGGAACAGTGGTGACCTGTGTAGACACTGTTGAATGGGTTGGGGGTAGGAGGGCCAGTTCCCCTCCAAAGCAGCTGTTTTCTCCAGGAGAACTGATGCCTCCCTCCCTCCCTCCCTTCCTTCCTTCCTCTCTCTCTCTCTCCCTAGCTTGCTCTTTCTTTCTTTCTTTCTTTCTTTCTTTCTTTCTTTCTTTCTTTCTTTCTTTCTTTCTTTCTTTCTTTCTTTCTTTCTTTCTTTCTTTCTTTCTTCTCTCTCCCCTCCCTCTTTTTCCTTCCTTCCTTCCTTCCTTCCTTCCTTCCTTCCTTCCTCTCTCTCTCTCCCTAGCTTGCTCTTTCCTTCCTTCCTTCCTTCCTTCCTTCCTTCCTTCCTTCCTCTCTCTCTCTCCCTAGCTTGCTCTTTCTTTCTTTCTTTCTTTCTTTCTTTCTTTCTTTCTTTCTTTCGTTCTTTCTTTCTTTCTTTCTTTCTTTCTTTCCTTCCTTCCTTCCTTCCTTCCTTCCTTCCTCTCTCTCTCCCTAGCTTGCTCTTCCTTCCTTCCTTCCTTCCTTCCTTCCTTCCTTCCTTCCTTCCTTCCTTCCTTCCTTCCTTCCTTCCTTCCTTCCTCTCTCTCTCTCCCTAGCTTGCTCTTTCTTTCTTTCTTTCTTTCTTTCTTTCTTTCTTTCTTTCTTTCTTTCTTTCTTTCTTTCTTTCTTTCTTTCTTTCTTTCTTTCTTTCTTTCTTTCTTTCTTTCTTTCTTTCTTTCTTTCTTTCTTTCTTTCTTTCTTCTCTCTCCCCTCCCTCTTTTTCCTTCCTTCCTTCCTTCCTTCCTTCCTTCCTTCCTTCCTTCCTTCCTTCCTTCCTTCCTTCCTTCTCTCTTTTTCAAATTTGGGAAGATGAAAGTTGGCAACCCAGTGGGCTGCGAATGAAGGAGGAGTCAGGAATCAAACCCAGCTCTTGAAATTAGAGCCTGCTACTATTTAACCTCTTCACCACACTGGATCTCAAGCTCAAGCAGGGAGCGGGGGGGGGAGGGGGGGCAGATGCCAGGAAGTTCACAAGGCAGGTATACATGCTATTGCCCATTGTATTCCTGGGTGCAACGGGCTTTGCCTCTGGTATAGTGATAATAATGTGCGGCCAAGTTGCTATTGACTTGTGGTGACCCTGTAGGATTTTCACAGAAGCGATGGTTGGGGGCCTTCCTCTGCATAGCAACCCCGGTCTTCCTCATCAGTCTCCCATTGAAGGACCAGCCCTGCTTAGTTTACGAGCGAATTCCAGTCCAGATTATTCAGGCTGTTTGTTCTATCAGACACTCTCGTCAAAAGAGGAGTCCTTACAAGGGAGACGAGCGGATATTGCACGAGACATTTCAGAAGCCCATCCTGGAAGCCTTTTGCCAATTCAAATGCACTTTAGAAATATTAAAGCGCTGAGCCTAAGCTTATTAGGTTATTAACGTCTCTCTCAGTAAACGTGTTTCTGGTCAGATGGCGGGATTTATTAAATGCCGAACACCTGTCCCTGTCCCTAAATCTTGAGCTTTTCGGATTCGAGGATTCCAAAGGAAGATGTAGAGAGTCGAAGCCATTTCCAAGATAAAAATCTTATCAGGCCGTCAAACGAAGGATTGTGTTGGGGCTCATTAGCGCACCGTCTCCCTCCAGTTCTTTGAATACCCTTCCTGCAAACGGGGAATAACTCCTCTGAACGTATACGTCACTAATATCCATTTAACCGAACCCAGACTGAAGCCTGTTCACTCATTCTCCCCCCTGGGGCAGATTAAACAAGTGCCAAAGTGGGGCTTTTAAATTGCCCCCTCCTGGTCTGAGCCGAAATGGCGGACTTGCCCTTTGCAGACAAAGCTGTACTGCCGAATCTCATTGCGTTTTCATTAATGACTTTGCCACCTTTGTGTGGGTGCTGTAGAAAGAATGATCTGTCGTCTTTTTGCCCCCACACGGAGGAGACTGCAATTAATTTAAAAGGAGTTTTACAGCACGGCGGAATGTTCATTCCCCTGTATCCTGGCATTTATTCTTCAGTGGATGCTAATTATAGCTATTAATATTGCTCATATCCTTTTACATGTTAGACACATATTGTTTCTGAGACCGGGGAAGAAATAGGACCGCTTTACTCAGCACTGCTCAATAAAATACACCAAAGTATTATATTCACTCCTGGGCACCAAGGTTCCAGAGAGAACCGAATCCCATGGTGGAATGCTTGGTGTCGTGATTAAGAGCAGCGGTTTCTGATATGGAGAGCCGGGTGTAATTCCCCAGTTCTCTACGTGCAGCCAGCCGGGTGACCTTGGGCTAGTCACAGTCCTGATAGAGCTCCCAGAGTAGTCTCAGTGTTTTCTCAGCCTCACCTACCTCACAGGGTGACTGTTGTGGGGAGAGGAAGAGAAGATGATTGTATGGTGCTTTCAGACTCCTTCAAATAGTGAAAAATGGGATATAAAAAACAGCTCTTCTTCTTTTCTAGAACTCTTGGTGTGCGGGAGGTAGTACATAATACTATATGGCAGACTTTTTCAACCTTTTGACCATCAAGGAGCCCCTGATATAAATTTTCTGACTTCAAGGAGCCCTGGAAGTGATGTCAGTTGGCCATGCCCCCATGCCACACCCATGGAAGTGACATCACAACCCGTACCCTTACACCTCCCTTTCCTCCCTTCCCCTGTCTTTACTACTATGGTAGCTCTGTCTCATGTAGGCTGGAAAGAAAAGTAGGAATTGCAAAGACAGCCCAGACTCCCACACATACCACACAACTTCAGTGCTCCTGTGGACCCCCTTCAAAACTCCCACAAACCCCCAGAGGTCCACAGACCCCTGGGTAGGAATCTCTGCTATAAGGTATTATGCTAAAACAGGAACAATTTATATACTGAAATCTGGCTACCACGTCGGTGGCACTTTTAGAATTCTGAGGGGGGGGGGGGAAGAGAGCGACCATCACCACAAAATGGCTGCTATAGTTCCGGGACCAATTTTAAAATGGCTGTCATGGCTAGAGCCAATCACAGAACGTCGAGAAGTTCTACATGACATCTGGAGAATCCAAATCAAACAGTCCCCAATGAAAGGGTATGGTGTTCAGATGGGTGCTCCCTACCGACATGAGTCTATTCCTCCTGGGCTCTTCTGAAGGATGTCTTGCTTTAATGAGATGGGCGCATAAATGGGTGTGTGGGTGCCCAGAGTCACCGTGTTGGGAATACCCGATTGAGAAGATCCACGCCCAGATTTAAACAGATGCAGCAAAATTACCACACCAGTCTCTTATTTTATTTTTACTCCTCCAATGACAACAGAATAATGCCTGAAAAGCAGCATAGAATAATAGAATCATAGAATAATAGAGTTGGAAGGGACCTCCTGGGTCATCTAGTCCAACCCCCTGCACTATGCAGGACACTCACCACCCTATTGCTCATCCACTGTAACCTGCCACCCCCTTGAGCCTTCACAGAATCAAGTATATTACAGAATTGTAGAGCGGCAAAGCGGTGAACGAAAATACGCTTGTCGGTATAACCGAGGGGAAGCACTTGGACATTGATTGCACTTCTAAAAATAGGGCAATAAGCCCCTCCCCGAACTGGTGATCTAGCAATGAAACGGCATTCATAGCCTGCATTGATGTCACATCAACCTATGTAGGAGCCTTCTGATCAGGACCAATGTACACCTCCTGACATTCCACAACTGTATTATGGGGGCAAAGGCAGTGCTGCAGTTTTCACACCCTGAACAACTTCCCACTTCAACAGTTATTCAGTGCCCAAGGCTCTTCTCTGCCTGTTGCAGGGCCCGTGCTGGTTTTGATGTGGTTTTTGAAAGAGGCGGTTCGGTAACAGCTTCCTTAAAAAAAAAATCAAGTATGGCAAGCCTACGTTTCATTTGTCAAAGAATGCACTAATTGTAACAGAGCCCTGGGGAGGGGTGGCAGCTCAGCATCAGAGTATCTGCTTTGCAGGCAGGTCTCTGATGTGGCTAGTTTAAGAAGTCTGGTTGACAATGGCATGTGAAAGACCTCCCCTTGAGACCCTGGAGAGTCGATACCAGTCAAAAGAGGCAATATTCATTGTTGAGAACCAGTGGTCCTATTTACTATAAGGCAGTTTCATGTACCTGAGGGCCCAGTATACCTGAGGGAACGCCTTTCTGCTTCTACCCCTCAAAGAGCTTTGTGCTCCACCACCTCCAACTGGCTGGTGATCCTTGGCCCCAGGGAAGCTTGCTTGACCTCAGCCAGGGCCAGAGCCTTTTCCATTCTGGCCTCCACCTGGTGGAACGAGCTCCCAGAGGAGATCAGGGCCCTTGCGGAACTAAAACAGTTCTGCAGAACCTGCAAAAGGGAGCTCCTCTGCCAGGCATTTGGTTGAGGTTGACTAGAACCAACAGCACCCACTGGGCCCTTGAACCTCCCTACCATGAATCCATGCGCTGACCAACCATGGGTATCTTTGATTGTTAGTCTGTTCAATTGTTGTTCTCTTGTTGTTATTATTATTTTTATCATTACCATTGCCATTATTTCTATGCGATATCAAAAACTGAGCTTGATGTAGAGTTCCTTTACGTTTTGTGTGAACTGCCCTGAGCCTCAGGCGAGGGCAGAATACACATTTACTTACTTAATTAAATAAATAAATAAATAAATAAATAAATAAATAAATAAATAAATAAATAAATAAATAAATAAATAAATAAATAAATAAATAATAGTCTTCACAATTCAAATGCAGCTGCATTGGCTCCAGATGGGAGACCGGGTCAGGTTTAAGGTTTTGGAATTAACTTTAAAGCCCTAAACAGTCTGGGACGGGTGTGTCTATGGGGCCATCTTTGGCCCTGGTCTGATGGAATGCTCTTCTGCCAGAGATCAGGGCCCTGTGGGACTTTAGCCAGTTCTGCAGAGCCTGCAAAACCGAGCTGTTCCACCGGGCCTATGGTCAAAGTTCTGATGGACCATTGAGAAGTGCTGGCCTCCAAGGTCTGCCATCCAAGGATTTGACCCCGTAATGTATTGTATTATGTGTTCCAGCAGTTAAAGGGTTAACTTTTTGTTCCCATGAGAGGGAAGTTTGGGTGGGGACTGAGGATATATAAGTGAGAAGCCAGTTCTGTATTTTGCTGGTTGTCAGAAGAGGAGGTGAAGACGTGCATGACAGTTGTTGCTGTTCAGACTGCCTCATCTCAGTACTTTTCAGATCCCACCTCCCTGTTTAGGTTAGTTTACTGGTGGCGATTATGCGATTTTATAGGTGTGTCATAATTTCATGATGTGGTTTTATTCCGATGGATTGTCTGTTGTATGCTGTTCCCAACCCTGAGCTTTTTAGGAAGGGAGGGCTGCAAAACTAATGATTGATTGATTGATTAATTAATTATTTGTTGTTTATTTGATGCCAGTTTGGTGTAGTGGTTAGGAGTGCGGACTTCTAATATGGCATGCCAAGTTCGATTCTACACTCCCCCACATGCAGCCAGCTGGGTGACCTTGGGCTCGCCACGGCACTGATGAAACTGTTCTGACCAGGCAGTGATATCAGGGCTCTCTCAGCCTCACCCACCCCACAGGGTGTCTGTTGTAGGGAGAGGAATGGGAAGGCGACTGTAAGCTGCTTTGAGCCTCCTTCGGGTAGGGAAAAACGGCATATAAGAACCAACTCTTCTTCTTCTTCTTCTTCTTCTTCTTCTTCTTCAAGTGATATATGTTGTCTGGACGCTACCAAGACTGCAAAAATATATTGGCGGGGCACAGAGGCAAAAGAGAGAATAGGTTTGGTGACGGCAACATCTGGTCTGCAGACAAAACCTTTCCCAATCAGAAGCACCTCTGCCTTGCACATGAATGCATCTAACCAGATTGGGTCGGAAATGAGTGGCATCAATGTCGATCAGCTTTACATCTAAGTATACATGCGTAGGCTGCCAGCCTTAATTAACATTCTAATTTTGGATTCTATCCTAAAAAAAAATTAATTGCAGTCTCTAAGTGTTAATGGGAAGCCATTTTGAGATGTCACACATCAGGAGGGGGTATGCAAAGAGGACATGGCTGGAATCAAGCAAGAGAAGAAGATGATGAAGAAGATGAAGAAGAAGAAGAATTGGGTGCCATACCCCGTTTTTTCTCTGCTGAGAGAGCCCCGATATTACTGAAGAAGAAGAGTTGGTTCTTCTATGCCACTTTTCTCTACCCGAAGGAGTCTCAAAGCAGCTTACAGTCGCCTTCCCTTTCCTCTCCCCACAACAGATACCCTGTGAGATAGGTGAGGCTGACAGAGCCCTGATATCACTGCTCAGTAAGAACAGCTTTATCAGTGCTCTCGAGAGCTCAAGGTTGCCAGATTAGAAGCTGCTGCCCTTAACCACTACACCACCAAATTTCCTCTTTGTGCAGAGTCAGATGCAAGAAACCCCCATCATTCCTGAGTCCTCCAGGGTAGCGATCCCCAAACTGTTAGCCGCCGACCACATGTGGTCCGTCGGTTGGCCGCGAAGGACGCCTTCCCCCCCCCCGGCCCTTTACTTCATCCCCCCGGCCCTTTACAACACACTTTGGGTGTCATTGTCTCCCATCACTCCCAGTTGGGACTATCTCGTTGCAGAGAAACAAGCTCAGGGTTCCCATTGATTTGTCATTGTCAGGAGTTAAAATTTCCATGAAAATAAAATGTTCCTTATGTTCATTGTTGTGGCATGTCTGTATCTTATTTTGAAGGGATGTTTAAACATTACCAGAGCAATCAGAGAGCGTTAGGGCAGTGGTTGAGAGTAGAGGAGTAAACTAACCCCCCCTCCCCACCGGGTCTCAGTAATATTGTCAAGCATTGAGTGGTCCCCAGTGATAAAAAGGTTGGGGACCACTGCTCCAGGACAGGCAGACATTTGACATCTGCCCCAATCACACAAAGTAAGTTGGAAGTTAGGTAAGTAACTCCCACCCATCGGGGAAACCCTTCCAGGGCCATCAAGGAACCCCAGGTGTTCATGAAACCCTGGTTGAGAAAGCCTGCTCCATCCCCATATCTCGAGGAATTGCTAAACCTGAAGCTGGCAACCTAAGAAGAAGGGTGGGATAAAAATCTGGTAGGAAGGAAGAGAACGTTGCTTGGTGTCACCCCCTCCTGAAGGTCTGATGAAAGGCCCCCACTGTTTCAATTCAGTGGAGCTTGCAAAAGGCCAAATCCTGCATCCGCATGTCATTCAGTACTGCAGTGGTTGAGGGATCATTAGCAGTCCTTCCCCGGTGTCTTTTCTGTACATACAAGCCAAGCCAAGTCAGCTGCAAACGACTGATATTCCACAACAATTGCCCACCATTGAATAATTCATTGACACAGCTAAAATTCTATATGGATTGGGTCCATTATCCTTTGACAAGAAACAACGGCGTTTTCCGTTGACACAAACCAGGGCACGAATTATATTTTTCATGTCTGTTTTCTGGTGGTCTGCACAAGCTAGCTCCTACATTGTTTATAGCGGGGAATGTGAGAGGTTTTTTGGGGGTTTGTTTATTTTCTTTTTCTTTCTCGATGTTTAACAGCTTGCCAAAACAAAGCTTCTTTAAAATAGGGGAGGGGGGGGGATTCTCTATATCTGTAGTGCCAAGTGAGTTTAAAACGAAATGCGCCTTAAACAAACAACACGCATGCGGTTTTTTGGGCCGGATTTGGAGTCCTTTATTTCACAGAAGGCATTATCATAAATCAGCACCTTTTGAATCTCTCTCGGGGGCTGGAGGATAAGGAGAGCCTTGCTCGTTGGCCTTTCTTCATGTGCTGAGCAGTGCAGGCCTTTGTCACTTTTGAAATTATTCATTCCGGGCTCAGCCCGCACTCCAGAGCAGAGCAACCAGAATACAAAGCAGCCGGGGAGGGAACTGAATGGAGCCTTTGCTGACAACTGAGTAGGGGTGCTGCATGCAGCCGGGATGTGAGTTACCATGCGCTTGTCGAGTGGCTGCAGAATTCACAAACGGTGCACTAGAGTCCTAGGGGGATGTCTTCATGGTGAGGGCAGCTTGGAACCCAGCCATCGGGTGCTACTGATCGAGACGTCGGGGAGTCATGATAATTTCCACCTGTTGGGATAAAAAATTAGCCACAACGGTCCATGAAACAGTGACCTTCAGGTTGACCTTCAGTGGGCCTTTCCTTATCCCTGATCTGGATGCTACAGTTGGTCCTATCAAGGAACCCCTGGAAAGTGCCTATACGACTGGTTCTCCAACAGCTGCACAGGTTGCCGATTGAGTTCCAGATCAGGTTTAAGGCATTGGTCCTAAACTTTAAGGCCCTAGGTGGTCTGGGACCCATGTACCTGAAGGACGATCTCCCTCAATATGTTCCCCAGAGAGCTCTTCATTCAACAAATTCCAACTTGCTGATGGCCCCCAGCTTCAGAGAGGTGTGCTTGGCTTCGACTAAAGCCAGGGCCTTTTTAGTCCTGGATTCAGCTTGGTGGGATGAGTTTCTGGCTGATATGCAAGCCCTTACAGAGCTCTCTAACTTCCAGAGGGCTTACAAGATGGCACTCTTCCACCAGACACTTAGTTGAGGCCAAGGACCACCATTTCCATCAAGTTGGGCCCCTATTACCCTCTGTTTCATGCTGATGGATTAACAGTAATCATCTTATCCCCAGGCACATAGGGAGTGCAGGAGCTTTGTCTGCTTTGGAGGGTGGATACCATAGTATTATACTCTACTGAGGTCCCACCCAAAATCCCACCTACTCCTGACTCCAACTCCAAAGTCTCCAGGTATTTCTGAACCCCAAACTGGCAACCCTGTGTGTATGTGAACTGCCATCGATTCACAGCTGATTGATGGCAAACCAATCCTAGAAGGTTTTCAAGGCTGTGGACAAACAGGAGTGGTCACTGCCTGCCCTGGACCTCCCTGGTAGTCTCCCATCCAAATTCTAGCCAGGACTGGCCCTACTTAGCTTTCAAGAACTGGCCCGATCCAGCCAGCCTGAGCCATTCGGGTCAGAGCAAAGATTATACTGCTGAGTGTCAACAGACTTATGTTGACCCCAACTGCAGGGTGTTCAAAGTAAGAGAGGAGTACAGGTGGTTTTCCATGGCCTTCCACTGTGCTGGACTTCCATGGTGGTCTCTCATCCCAGTACAAACCAGGGCCAACCCAGCTTAGCTTCCACGATCTTAGAAGACAGGGCTGTTGTGAGCCATCCAGATCAGGGCACTCATTCAACACTGGGTCCCACCTGGAAGTTGGTAGTATCCAAACAGGGTGTCCTGCAGTCTTGGGTGCAGCATCCATTGAGAAGAACACTCTGTGTGTGTGTGTGTGTGTGTGTGTGTGTGTGTGTGTGAATCCTGGTTATGAGTTCATAGAATCATAGTGCTGGAGGGGACCTCATGGGTCATGTAGTCCAACCCCCTGCATTATGCAGGACGCACACAACCCTACCGCTCATCCACCGTAACCTGCCACCCCCTTGAGCCTTCACAGAATCAGCCTCACTGTCAGATGGCTATCCAGAATCTGTTTAAAAACTTTCAAAGATGGAAAACCCACCACCTTCCGAGGAAGCCTGTTCCACTGAGAAACTGCTCTAACTGCCAGGAACGTCTTCCTG